>NW_017971446.1:234226-268131 GCF_001907595.1 Talaromyces atroroseus
CCCCCCCCCCCCCCCCAAAACTCAGCTAACTCAACACCATCTGCCAACCTCGCTTTTTGGAATCGCTCTGAGCATTATATTCGAGAAACAATTAGAATATAGCCCAAGAGCAAAGAGCAAAGAAGGGAAAAGCTATGCCATTGCGGTAGTAGTGACGTGCTGCTTTTGTTTTCTTCTTCGAGGGAAATTTTCAAATTAATGCATGGCGGAGGATAAACATATACCAGTCTCCTCCCCATGGGCGAGATCACTCTACGTGCGTTGTATACCGACCTACCTACCTGCCTGCCTATATACCGACAAAATGAATGACAGCTGATTGAATTGATCCAGTCCGGCGCCGTGGCCGGCTTCACCGTTGACCTCTCGCTCTACCCGCTCGACACGATCAAAACCCGCCTCCAAAAGGCGCGCCAGGGCAGCAGCGTATCCTCCGTTGCCAAAGATGCGCCTCAGACCAGACAGGCGCAGGTCCAAGCACAGGCCGCTCGCCCTGCCTTCCGGCACATCATCCGCGGCATCTATGCCGGTCTGCCATCGGTTCTCTTCGGATCTGCCCCCTCCGCGGCATTCTTCTTCATCACCTACGACGGCATAAAGCGGCAGCTCCTCCCGGCTTCATTGGAGAATACGGCTTCCAAGACGCAGACGTTCATTGCGCACTCCACCGCGTCGACGTTAGGTGAGATTGCCGCGTGCATTATCCGCGTGCCGACTGAGGTGATTAAGCAGCGCGCACAGGCCGGGTTGTTTGGGGGCTCGTCGCTGCGCGCGCTGACGGATATTCTGTCCCTGAGACATGGCCATGGTGGCGGCGGCGGCGGACAAGGAGGCGGGAAGTTTCAGATGATTCGTGAACTGTACCGGGGTACGGGCATCACGATTGCGCGCGAAATCCCGTTTACGATTCTGCAGTTCACCATGTGGGAGGCTATGAAGAATCGGTATGCGCGATGGGTTTCATCTTCTTCTTCTTCTGATGGTGATGAGGAGGATGACAGCAGTCATACGCTTTCAGGACAAATAGCGGCTGGGCCAAGCGCGGTGTTTGGGAGCATTGCTGGCGGCATTGCGGCTGCGTTGACGACGCCGCTGGACGTGACCAAGACGAGGGTTATGCTTGCGAGGCGCGAGGATGGAAGCAATATTCGAGTGTCGGATGTCGTGCGGCGCATCTGGAGGGAGGAAGGGGCTGGTGTTTTCTGGCGAGGCGTTGGTCCTCGCACCACTGCTATTGCGCTCGGCGGTGCCATCTTCCTGGGGAGTTACCAGTGGACTTCGAATATGCTGGAGGGCGGCTATAGAAGACGCGCTTCTGATGCAGAGTAGCTATGTATTATACTTGTAATTCTTCCTATATGTAGAATAGACTTAGACCCGGAATATCACAATGTCTTCTTGTCTTGCCTATCCAGAATTGGATTGCGGCGCTCTGATTGGCCGAACAATCTGAGGTCACGATCCGCAACACCACGAATTTATATCCTGGCCATCTTTCCTCATGAAATGGTCATTGCAAAGCCAGATACCTAGGTATGGCCTCAGACATAAGGGACCGGCTTAACGGAGGCCATGGCGTGCCCAAACACACCGACAATAAGAAGAGGAACAAGAAACACATCGCAACCAACCCGCTACAACATGGCATCCAGCAGTTCCTGCTGCACCACCCTGCCTCATCCAGCAATCCTAGCGGGGTCTCTCTTCCCAAAAGATATACAGTCTATCACCCACTGCTCCTCCTCCCAGCCAACGTGTTCACCCACCCCCAGCCCTGGGCAGAACGCTATGCATCCCTGTCCGACGCAGAGCGCCAGGAACTCTACGCCTCCATCGCTGCATCTTTTGCTCACATGGGCGTCACGCACATTGCCATCAATGCCCCGATTCTCCTAACCAATACTGCCGGTGATGAGAATCGCATGCGGAGTCCGACTGGCTTGGTTCCGTTATATGGCGATTTCGGAGAATCAATATCAAGCCCGTGCAATAATCATTCAGGAAAGGGTGACCCCTTCGAAAACGCTTTCTGGGTGCAGACAGTCCAGAATGGCGGCATCATACAATGCTGGGCCCCGCTATATACCATGTTCTCACGCGGAAATATCACTGAAAAGGCTCGCATACTGGGCCTGGAACAACAACAACAACAACAACAACAACAAGGGCGGCATCGGTTTACGGGTCTAGATGACGCTTCGCTCAAGGGACAGCGCGTCGAGGAAATCAGTGTTGTCGACTTGTATGCTGGGATTGGCTATTTCGTGTTCTCGTATTTGAAACGAGGTGTCAAGAGGGTATGGGGCTGGGAGCTTAATGCGTGGTCTGTCGAGGGGCTGAGGCGCGGATGTCTCGCAAACGGGTGGAATTGCAGGGTTGTTCGTCTGGATGCTGGTGGCGATGGGCAGTGTGACATGAATAGCGTTGTTGAAACACTGCTACATGACCTCACGGACACAGATCGCGTTGTCATTTTCCAGGGTGATAACCAGACTGCCCCCACGCTCATGGATGCCATACGCCCCGTGCTAAAGAACAGAGGGCTTTGGGCCCCTGTTCGACACGTCAACCTAGGCTTACTGCCTACCTCTCGTCCTACGTGGGAACCCTCGCTAAGGCTTCTGGACCGGGAATATGGCGGCTGGGCTCATGTTCACGAGAACGTTGACGTTGCTGATATTGAGAGCAAGAAGATGGTTATTGTCGCTGAGTATGCGGGTTTGGCTGCTCGTCTGCAGCAGCAAGAAGGACAGCCTTCAATCACCTGCGATCATGTCGAGCAAGTCAAGACTTATGCGCCGGGTGTCATGCATTGTGTCTATGACATTCAGGTTGATTTTTAATTGAACCCATAGTCTAAGTTCCCTTTTATACAATGATACCCGCAAATTACATACCTAGGTCATAACGTTTACTACGTTACGTTCATTATGATACATCCATGTCATTTTTATATCTTCAAACTCCAATCTCCGTATATACAGTCATTACATGGCGCGGAACACAAAAAAAAAATCCCTCTCATACATTCCGCAGAAACTTCCTGGGAATGTTCGATTCAACAATCTGCATGCTCTCCAACTGCTGCAGCCTCTCTTCCGCCAACTCCATCTCGTCGTGGAGCCGGAAATGCTCAATGTCCTCGGGATGTGTCAATTCCTCCGCCGTCGCATCCTCGCCATGAAACTGCTCGAAGTGGTGGATCTCATATTCATACTCAATGTCGCCATGGTGGCCCGGTCCGTGTCCGAAATCAGGTAACCTGACGCCCGCCTGGACCTTGCTCATCCAGTCGTCGCGGGAGACTGCTTCGGAGTCCGGGGCGCTGAAGAGGTCTAGCACCTCGCGTACGACCTTGGCTTTTTGGTCTTCGCTCAGGTGCGCATTGGAAGAGTCTAGGAGGCCGTAGGTTTTTATGATCTCGTCGCTCGTCCAGTCCCCCGAGTTGTCGTAGTCGTGGAGGGCGAAGAAGGAGCCGGCGTCGAACGAGTCGATGTGATGTTCCTCTGATGAAGATCAAGACCTGTCTTTTAGTACGGATTCCTCACTTATAGAAGAACTTCACACCAAATTCACACCTTGCATATGTCTCGTCGCCCAATCTGCCGATACTTCAGCATTTGCGTCGTGATTTCCATGGCCGTACGCAACCGTCGCCAGTGTAAGCAGTGCAACGACACTGCCGCGCATGTTGAAGCTCGCAATCAAACTAGAAGAGAGAAGCCAATATAAAGAATAGCATAGAACTATTACCCCGGCTGAAACGAGCGACGGCGCGAGTGTTGGGTATGAAGCTCCTTGGAAGCCATACGTAACTAGTTAACTACGGTACAGTAACGGGCTCTGTTTGCATTGTATGCACCGCACCGCCGGCGGAAATCTCTCGGGCCAAAGTTTTGCTTCAACATTCGACATACCTACCTACAGTGCCTCATCAACATTCAATTGCACCTCCCTCTCATCCCATCCCCGATTACAACCGCACTCAATTGGGCTTGTTGCAGCTCGCAGAAATAATGAGATAGATAATGCAGGGTTTGTGGTCCCGAGCAACCGCTCGGCTACCGTCCTCGAGCTGCCGTTGCCATGCTTGCCTGAGGACGTATGTCAACGGAGTCGCCTCACGCCCTACCTCGACAAACCGTCGCGGCCTCCGTGTAGCCAACGCCGTCACCACGCTTTACTCGAGTATTTTCGCCGGTGCCGCCATTGCAGACGCCATAGCTAAACGAAAGCGCCGGCAAGAATGGGACGACAAAATCGCGGCTGTCAAGGAAGAAGTGAACGAATTGGTCGACGAGGAGCGTCGTCTACTGGAAGTACTTTCTATCAGAGAACTTCGACACACTGGTAGTACTGTTGCTACGCAGACTCGATTGTATAGCACTAGCTCTCGACCAATCCGGGCGGCCCGGGGTCTTAGAGAGTCGCATTCACTAGTCTCTCCGGCAAAGGATATGGTGGACGATAGCAATACGGCTGGAAAGGAAGGGCCTAGCAACGATGTGCCAATAAACCCAGAGATAACGACGCCTGCAGAGGACGCTGAAATCGACGCGTCGCCCGCTCAGGCTACTGAATCAACCCTGAAAGACGTCAATGACGAGGAAGTCGAGAATATAGAATATGATTCCATGGATAATTTTGCAGACATAAACAATGTCATACCACGACCAGAGCCGGATTTCATATGGGAGCGCTCTAGTATAACTCGAATAAAGGCTATTCAGAAACTGGCCGTGCAACAACTCGTCTACCGATTACTGGTGCGACCGGCTATTGTTCATGATTACTCAGGCCTGCCCGTGGACTATCAGATGGACGATGCGCTTAACCGCACGCCGAGCAATTTACTTCGTCGGCTTCAGGCTGTACGGCGTCGGCTGTACTCGCTGAAATATATCAAGGATTCGCCGTATGACGATCTTATGCAAAACCTTGGAATTGAAGAGGTAGACGTTATGCGTCGGTATGTGCGAGAACGCTATGATGCATTTCTCAAACAAGATATCCAACAATATTTGAGTGGCAAACTATCCCTTCAGAAACTCCTGATGCAAGTCGCGGACAACTTATTGTCCTGTGAGGAACCCGATCGCCCCTTCGCGTTTGCACTTCTCATATCTGCCTTTAGCAGAACACATCAAAACGACTTGGCTGATTTGGTGCTGAAATGCTTGATCCCGAATCTGTTCCAGCTTAGCACACCATTGATCATCGATATTATCACACACTTCCGAAAGACCAAAAATCTCAAGGACTTCGATCTATTCCTTCAAATGCTCAGGGGTGAAGGCGGCTATCATGTCAATCTCCGAAAGACGTGGCAAAAGAAGACTGTGAATGGAATTACAATCACAGTACCTCCTATGAGCAGCTTCAACCCTATCATTCTCACCAGTGTTATCACAGCCACTCTTCGCTTTGATCAACCGGAGAAAGCAGAGGCATACATGCACGTCGCTCGTGCTAATGGATTTGTTGATAATTTTGCTACCTTGTCCGCGTTCTTGCGATTCTACTCTGTTCGCAAGCATTACAAGAGTGGTCTGTCTACTCTTTCAAGAGCATTGACCTTCATCGTCTCATCTTCAGATCTTGAAGAATCGCGCATCGCCCGACTCATCCTATATATGGCCGATTTCTGCGCTTGTTGTGGTCGAGATGACCTGTTTTCCACATTGGTCCATGCTGCCGTACAAAGCGGGTTCGACTGCAACCATGCTCAAAGACCAGGAGCGTCCACATCTTACTTGGCCGCCAGTTATAGGCGATGGCGACAAACACAAGAGAAGCTCGCAATTGAAGGCCCCGAGCAGCAGCAGGAGGAACGACCACTGTCGGAAAAATGTGCCACCTTTGTCGCTCTAACCGGCGAAAGAATAAGTCAGTTGCAGCGGGAAGCACATGGCGTCAATTCCACAGTATCAACGACACATCTCTACCATGAACTTCAAGATGCTCACAGGAGGCTGACACATGCCGGCCTACAACAAGCCGATTTCGACAACAGCAACAGCAAAAGACCACACACATCATCAGATCAACCGGATTCGAGCGAGCTTAAGAGTCTGCGATCACAATTAGAAGTCTTGTATTTGCGCATAGAACAGCTCAGTTCGTCGAATAGCGGGCCTGTTGTTGCGAAGAATGAAACGCAAGAACGTGAATTGAATGCATCTTCTACTTCATAGTGGCTGGCTGATATGTATGATATGATTATAATATAATATATATATACTTGGATAGACAGTCTAGCCTAGCTAGTTGCATGCTGTGTATAATAGAACCTGCCACAATTTATCACGATGGGCCTCTTTTCTTTTCTATCTACATGTACATGTTATCTAGACATAACCAAACAATCGACGATAAGACGAGTATAAACAAATGGAAAGTCCGTTCAAGAAACATGGTAAATTGCTGGATATCTATCTCTCTTAATTTTACATTAGTCTAATTTCTACCGCCTACTGCTTCTCATTTTTTCTTTGCGAGCCAGTCTCTCGCTCGCTCGCAAAAGGGCCGAGCGGATATCGCCCTTGGGGAAAGATGTAATGTCGTAGTAAATCGGCGAGATTTCCTAGAAAAAGAAACCCCGTTAGAAGTGTGAAAATATATATATATATATATAGGGAGGGAGGGGAGAGGTGCATACCAAAAGCCACTCCGGTTTCACAGCCGTGATTGTGCGGATATAATTCTTCGTAGTGAGGACAAACTCGTTATAGAGCACCCATTCGGCATCATGGCTCAGCACCGTGCTTGGGTGGAGGAGCACATGCTGGTTGTCCTTGACGGTGTTGTACATGCTCTTGCCGGTGCTCTCCTTTTTGGCGACTTGCATGAAAAATCCGGCTACCAAGGCACGCCGGATGTTCTCGTAGTACTTCTTGTCCTCAAATGGAGTCGAGACGAGCTCGACCTCTTCACGTTCCATGATGCGTAGAAGCTGGAGACGAACGTTGTCTGCGGATTGGAGGGCGCGGAGGGAGAGGAAGTGGTTGTGACACCATTGCTTGGGGTCGCTTTGAGCCTCGGGGCCTTTGAACGCGTGATACACGTTTAGTAGTGTGAGGTGGTCACCGTCGGGATGCGCAAAAAGGTCTTTCATCTCGTCTGCTCGCTTGCGTTGTGCGTGAGGGCGTACGAAGACTTGGGGTACCGAGAGTAGTGCGGTTATTGACAGGATTTCATTCGAGCAATAGAACTCTGGCGAAGAGACTAGCATCACCGCCAGTGCCGGGTCTAGAGGGAATTCAGATGCGAGACGTCCAAGAGCTGTCAAATCTCCTTCATCGTCAAGACAAGCTAGATAGTTGAGTTCTTCCAAGGCTCTCATTAGGGTCTCCGGGGCCGGCGGGTCCATTAAATCGAAATGCACCAAGTCGTCGATGCCTAATTTCTTGAGCTCCAGGACGGTGGAGGAAAGGTTCGACCGGAGAATTTCCGGGTACGTCTGATCAATGAGCTCCTTCTTGAATGCCGCCTCGGTATACAGACGGAAGCATTTTCCAGGACGAGTACGACCAGCACGACCAGCTCTCTGTTGCGCGGATGCTTTGGAAATTGGGGATACAAGCAAGGACTCAACTCGGATACGCGGGTTGTAGACATTCTGCTTGGAAAAACCTGGGTCCACCACATAGACTATACCATCGATTGTAAGGGACGTTTCTGCAATATTGGTAGACACTATGACTTTGCGACCAGCCCGACCACCGGGTCTCCGGGCGCTGGGGGCCGGTTCGAAAATGCGCTGTTGCATGTGCGGTGGCAGACTGCCATACAATGGATACACCTTCATTGGGCCCGCATCCGCCTCCCTTACCATCTCGTCCGCTTCGAGAGATATCTTCCTCACTGCATCTTCAATTTCTTCTTCGCCCGTCAAGAACACTAGAATGTCTCCGTCGGGTTCAGTGGCGTGGATTTGCAGGACTGTACGAATGGCAGCCTCTACATAGTCTTGCTCTGGCTCGGGGGTATAAAAGATTTCCACGGGATGGGTTCTTCCAGGGACTGCAAGCAGTGGGGCATCGTTGAAATACCGTTGGAATTTCTGGGCATCCAGCGTGGCAGACATGATGATGATCTTCAAATCCGGTCGTCGTTGAACTACCTCTTTGAGCAATCCCATCAAGATATCGGTAGACATTGTACGCTCGTGCGCCTCGTCCAGAATAATCGTGCTGTAGCGCTGGAGGTCGTGATCGTTCATAGCTTCTCGGAGAAGCATACCATCGGTCATATACTTAAGAATAGTCTTTGGGCTAGTCATATCCTCGAAACGAATGCTATAACCGACCTCTTCGCCCAACTTCACATCCATTTCCGCGGCGACACGCTGCGCGACAGACATTGCAGCCACTCGACGTGGTTGGGTACACGCGACCATCTTGCGCTGGGTTTGTGGAAGATCATCGAAAAGCACGAACTGCGGAATCTGCGTCGTTTTTCCAGAACCAGTCTCACCAACAAAGACTAGAATTTGAGACTGTTGATAGAGTTGCAGAAATTCGTCTCTATATTGTAGCGACATCAAATTAGCCTAATCAATCCTCAGTCTTCTAAGGAGATCCTTGCTTACCTCTGCGCATGGACGGGCAAATTTCGCCGAGTCTTCAAGATGGAAAAATACGTCGATGAGAAAGGCTTGTCATTGAAAGGATTGATTTCCGCATCCTCCGCAACCTGGGCAAGAGCAGCAGTGGTCTGATGCCTTTTAAAGCCAGCAAACGCACTATTATTCGAGCTGCCGTTCCCATTCTGTTCGGGGTACATGTGGGCGAGGTACGGATTGCTGCGGGGATCCATTTCTGCGGTTTCCTTCTTCTGCCGCTTCGCACGCGAGTTGTCTGTGGCTTCAGGACGTCTATCAACCATAGTGAAGATCGCGGAGGCTCAATTCAGCTTGGAACAAGTGCGCGGCTGGCGCGAACGAGGAGCTCTGTGGATGGCGCCGCTGTGAAACGAGCCGATGTCGTCGAGCATGGGGAAGAAAGAAGGGGAGAAAAAAAAAGTCGCTGGATAAGGCCGCCAACCGCCACAGCTGCTTATCGCGGTCACCGCCTGCCTGATCGGGTAAGAAGCCAGGCACCCCTGCGGGATATCCCCAGAATAATTATTTGCGTCTATTTACCCCCTCCCTTCGCACAACAACCCAGGATCGCACAGCCAGGGCTCTTCTGGTTCGCAATCCCAGGCCTGCATTCGGCTCGCTCTCGATCCCTTCCATTTCATCCCTCTTTCTCCTTGAATTGCGCTCTGCCGGCACTCTGAAAGGAAATTCCTCACCATGTCAACTCGGTAGCGTCAATCAAGTATCAATCAATATTTATTCTAAGAACACTTGTCCACATAACTCTATGATTTGCTTCTTACTTCGGTCTGTTTGAATTTATATCTGCACAAATTATACAATATACAGCAAACCAATCCGAGAGTCTTCCATCTCGTGCCTGGTAGACCCCATATCTTGACTCTTTGGGAACGTCTAGCCACGCTCAAAAAATCGACTCCGGCGCCATGCAGACCGTCCCAGAGACCGAGGATCCGGTCTATTCTTTCTGTATAGGCCAGCATGAAAGCAATCGTCAGCTGCCTGTAAGCTCTCAGGCTATTCATTACGCTCACGCCAGTAATGTATGTTCTATCTCTTGCTTGGTTACCACCGGTGTCAGTTGGAGTAGCTAATTCTCTTTCTTTAGTATGACATGCTGACTACGCCAATAACCACGTCGCATTTTCATTCACGCGTTTTGTCGTTGCTCTCGTCTCATCTAGCTTCGCTAGATCCTCCGGACTACGATGCAGTTGGCACCCGAGGAACTTCTTATAACACAAAAGCCGTGACAATTCCTCCTCTAACCCCAGACGATACGCCTCTAACTCCCAATGAGTCAATCAGCCAGGTGGTTGGAATCACCAGCTCCTGGATCGATCTTTGCTCACCGGATCCTTTGATAGCGGAGGTTTCTCGCCAGGTATTAATGCTGGAGGTTGCCTATGCGGCATTCTGTGGCATTAGCTATCTCATCATTCCAGGTCCGAAACTTCAGCATGGTGGTCTTCACTCTGAAGGCTTGATCTACTATGCGAGAGCTATACAAGAGGCCTTAAACATAGCCCCTTATATTCAGTTCCACATCTGGCTGGAAATGGTCGATAATCCGGATTTGGAGGCATCTGAGATGGGTGACTTGGCTCCATTTGTAAGAAACGAGTTTCTGGAGCCAAGCGAAGATCGACCTGCGAAGCTTGATCTCTTTGGAACCTGGGATGCATGGGAGATTATTAGAACTACCTGCAAACACCACTCAAGATTGCTCGTCGGTAAGAATAACATAGACTATTTCTTCTCTTTTACGAAAGTGTACCTTCTAATGAGTATGCACAGCTTTGGCGCTTCCAAAACATCTTCCGGTCCTGCCAGTTCAGACTCGCTGGTATTCGGAGCCTGTACACATGCTGACAATCGAAGGGACGACGTTTATCAAAAACCCGAAAGGCTATCCTGTTCTATCCAAGGGCCATCAATCGCTTATTGCTAGGTTTATGCGTCTTCGTACACCACCTTGGATCCTGCTTTGTGACGTTGGACCCATCCCTGGCTTGGAGAACGATGACGAATCTCAGTCAGTTGCTTCTGCTGCTGCTGCTGATAAAGTGGATTTTCCTACTATAGCACAGACAATGTCTCAAGGGAAGAAGCACCAGGACCCTACTCCCCAACTGTCCTACATGAGGAATCTGCAACAACGACAACCACCCCGCACTCCTATTGAGCGGTTCGGCACCGGATATCAGGATTACTTACAGGCACCCTTGCAACCGTTGACCGTCAACTTGGAGAGCATTACTTACGAAGTATTCGAGAAAGATCCCATCAAATATGCATGGTATGAACGAGCCGTTGCGAAAGCTCTAAACGATTGGATGGAGCAAAAGAAGCCTACGTCAGGTCCGGATGGAAAAGTCGTCGTTGCTGTTGTAGGTGCAGGACGCGGTCCTTTGGTGACACGGGCCCTTCGTGCAAGCGCTGAGACCGGCGTCAAGATTGAGATGTGGGTGGTTGAAAAGAATCCCAATGCTTTTGTTCTGCTCCAGCGACATAACGAGACTATCTGGGACGGGGCTGTCAATCTCGTCAAGTCGGACATGCGAAGCTGGAAAGGGCCTCATAGGGGAAATACGGACAGTTCTCAGTCACTAGATGCAGCATCCGTCAAACATACACCCATCGACATCCTTATTTCTGAGCTCTTGGGCTCTTTTGGAGACAATGAGCTTTCTCCTGAATGCTTAGATGGCGTGACTCATTTGCTCAACCCCGGACATGGCATATCTATCCCTTCTTCTTACTCGGCACATCTGACGCCCATTGCCGCACCGAAGCTCTATGCCGACATATGCGGACAACGAACCTCCAACCCTGCAGCACCCGAAACTCCATACGTAGTCATGCTACACGCAATTGACTATCTATCGACAACCTCCTCTCCAGCATCAGCAACTGTACCTACATCTCACTTAGGCAGCAGCATTGGTAGCAACCATAGCGCATCAGGAGGCGGTGTGAGGAATTCCGCTGTAACTCCGCCTCCAGTCTTCGAACCTCCAGTGCCCATCGTCCATCCGGCCTGGTCTTTTTCTCACCACAACCCCAACATTCCCACCCAGCCAGCAAGTTCGTCGACGATACCCAATGAACACAACGTTCGCCAAACCCGTCTTTCGTTCCCGTGCCAGCATCGCGGCGTCTGCCACGGGTTAGCCGGGTATTTCGAGACAGTGCTGTATGACGACGTTGAGCTATCCACTAATCCAGTGACGATGGAAACCAAAAGTTCTGGCATGATAAGCTGGTTTCCCATATTCTTTCCTTTAAAGGTACTGCTTCTCTCTATCTTTCTAGATAGAAACTTCCCTTAGCCCTCCCGCAGAATATCAAACTAACAAAATATAGACACCACTCTATATCCCCGACGGCGGCGAAATCGTCGTAACCATGTACCGACAAACCGACAATCGCAAAGTTTGGTACGAATGGATGGTAGAAGTATTCCGACTAGAGCCGCGCACGTCAGCAGCAGCAGCAGCAGAAAATTCTTCAAGCCCACAGCGAACTGGTACGCCTCCAGTAGCAGTAGTGATGAGTGGCGCAAACAATAGATACAAAACTGCTGCTACTACTACTGCTAGATTACAGAACAATAACAGCAGCAGCAGTGGTAGTAATGGATATCGCCGAATCCGTGTCGGGATGAGTGAGATGCATTCTAGTATCAAGGATGGGTGTCTAATGTGATTGATTGATTGATTCGTTGGATTGAATAAAATTACTGTCAGTAGATATCTGATGAAGTTTGAAGATAAAGAAAGAAACGAAAAAGGAGTTGGTTTTCTTTTGCGATATATACATCTAATCTAAAACCATGGAATTTCAAATCCTTCTACTGCACCGTCTGTGTCGTGTGACCATAATTAAGATACCATTCTAATTTAACTATTTTATAAGCCGTAACATCACTTTTAAGGCTTATGACTGACTGACGACTATGGATTCGCTTTGTCGAGCGTGCTAATATCAGCGGGTGGTTGAATCAATGTCTGGCTCGAAGATGCCTGTGCCATGGTTATGGGAGAGTCGAAACTGGAGGGCGGGGCCTCTGTCAATCCCTTTCTGATGGCGAGGACCGAGTCGACAATGACGGCATCAATGCCATTCGTTACTTGAAGCTGTTTTTCATGATTTATTAGTCTTCAATTTCTTTTCCTAGTCATCAGCGGTTCGTGGACTTACCTTGGCATTGTCCGGGTTATTGTTTTGCGTTCCGTACGAAACACACACTAGTCCGGACTCCTTCACGACACGCACAAGTCGTGGACAAAGCACAAATGGCTCTGCAGTGGAGACGACTCCTAGCAGGTTCCAGCGAGATGCGAATCGAATAGCTTCCTGGAGACTACTAGCACGAATGTCACCAACAGGACTGCTGCCGGCATCAGTCAAGAAGAGGACGGGGATCGAAGGCTGCTTGAAGGAAAGAAGGAGACAGATGTCGGGGTTGAAACTGGAAAATATCATATTGCGTCCTTCGCCGAGCTCGTAAACTTTGTTAAGAACGGTGTCTACAAAGGAGTTGACTTCGACCGCGTAAGTGTCCATCTCTTCTTCCTCACTTTCGTACAGTGAAGGATACTCTGTTAAGCAAATGAGTTAAGAACATCTTAATACTTAGAATGGCTAGGAAGACTGAACTTACTCATTTCGATATTAAATCCAACAGACTTTGGAAGCTTTTTGAAAAGCTCCTCCAAAGTAGCGAACGGTGCTTGGATATGGCTACCACGAGTATTACCCTTGAAACCTTTGTTTTTGAAGTCACGCGTATGTTTCATCTTCTCGCTGATCCCTGACGGATCAAAAAGAGATTCGCCAACAGACATCGCACGCGGACGTTGTGATGGGCTATCAGTGGGATCAAGCGCTGGTGAATGAGTATTGCTAAGATGGAGGAACTTTTCGAACTTGTTAGCTGACAGTAACTAAGAAAGAAAATCAGAGCCCAGGAGAACATACTTGTTCTAGAGTCAAAGTGTGAACTGGAGCATCAATTCCCGTCTCGCTAACAAGGAAGTCGTGATAGATAACAGGAACGTGGTCTTTGGTGAGTTGTACATCTATGTCGATAGTTTAGTATAATTATATAAAATACGATTTAAACGGCGTGTAAATTGTAATGCTTACCAAACTAACAAAAAGTCAGTGATGCTAGTTGAAAGGGGAAATGTTTTGGATTGCAAAACTTACCTCGACATATGAAGCGCCCAAATTCGCCGCAGCGATGAATGACTTTAATCTTACAGTCAGGAGCAGCACTAAACCGTATAGAAGATGCTTCGCTTACCTGAACAGTGTTCTCTCCCAATTGAAGAGACTTGCGACTTGCAAAGTTCTTACCGAGACCTTGCGGACTGAGTTAGATTTTCCGTCGTTGATATCTAATGAAAATGGAACCTACCTCGATGTCCAATTACCATAGGCGCTGTGACGGTCTTCCAGTAAGTTTGGTCGTGTTTGAGGGACATTTTCGGGTGTTTAAAGGGAGTGATGACAAGAAAATTGAAAGTCAAAGTCCCAATCACTTCAAGAGTGTTGGCAGCTACGACTGGTACCGTTATGTCGCCTTGCAAGCTAATGCGGTTGGAACCAATAGATGGTCTGATGGTAGAAAGCAATGCTACTCCTCGTCCCACAATTTGATTCGTAGTCCCTGCATAAGTAGGAACAAGATCGAACAGGATCCTCACGTTGCTGATTTCCTTCGAATAGAAAGTAATTGGTTCCGTAGCAATGTTATCTTGGACCGGAAGATCGATTATTTCTGGCTCCCCGTGAGCACCGCTTGCAGAAATAACCACTGAGAGTGCAGTATCGAGCTGTGTAGAGTGGGCGCTGGTGATGGGTATACGGTCTAGGCTCACAGGGGGAGTAGTCTTTCGTATATCCATTGTGCCCAGACTGACCAGGATCATGCTCTCGTCGGTAAGATACCGATGTCCAAAAGTCTTCAAAGGATCAAGAGCGCGCGATCCATAAGTAGGCGTCCCACTGGAGATGTTGCTGTTATTGGATTTGCGCTCGGTCAGTGATCCTAGAGGAGGCGAAGAAGTAGGGGCTGGGATGGTCACGGAAATGTCATTTTCCGAGAGATCTGGAGCGGGTGTGACTTCTGCTAGACGCTTAGCAATTTGTATATGACCTCGAAGAGCTGCATGCTCTTTGGCAGTCCAGCCGGATGAGTCGGGCCTCTCCAAATCGGCGCCTGCCTTGATGAGCAAGTCGGTAACAGCCAAAGAACCATCCACACAAGCGATGAAGAGGGGTGTCCATGAATAAGTGGTTTCTGCTAATTCAGTATTGGCTTTCTGATCTGCAGTTCCCTCTAAGAGAATTTTTGCACACTGGCTATGATTGAATCGAGCGGCGACGTGTAGAGCTGTTTCGCCCTGCTCGTCTTGGTAGTTGATATCGACACCAGCCTCGACGAGCAACTGGACAATGTCAACAAAGTTTGCTTTGACCGCCATAGCCAGAGCAGCACTGGACTTTGAAATTTGTTTTCTAACTGTGGTCTTGGCCCCGTCTGAGGCTCCCTCTTCAGCTTCCAGAAGAGCCCGGGTGGTCAATGGATGTCCACCTACGACACTGAGATGCAGAGGAGCCCAGCCCTCATGATCTTGCCAATTTGGCCCGTCTATACCTTGTGATACATCGAATAGATCCCATTGCTTTAGGTGCTCGATGATGATTTCACAGACGACTCTGAACCCGTACTGAGCGCCATAGTGCAGAGGAGTTCTGCCGGATATATCTTTGGCTAAAAGGTCGCGTTTCTGATTGGGTCGAAGCGAATCTAATAGGTATTGCAGAATAGCAACCGACTCGTCATCTCTAGTCAATAGTTGTTTCTGATTGGCTTCCTTCACGACGTTTCGCGGAGGCTGTAAGCTTGGGGCGGCAGCAGGTGTGATGTAAGTAGTTTCCTCAGGGTATTCTAGTGTAATGGTTGCAGATGTCTCGGAATCTGAGGTAGTCTGAGCTCTACCAATGGAGATTACAAGTCGATGAATACAATTCCGTTTGTTGATATCGTCGTCTTCTTCCAATGAATCAATCTCCTTCAGTAAAGTATCGATGGAGGATTTAGCCCTACAGGCAATTGCGCGCTGTAAAAGATTTTTCTGAACCATTGGATAGACAAGCTCTCCTTGTTCATCAGAGAAGGCCTTTAGACTTCCGAGGAGCTCCAACAAGGCAGAGGTATCATCTTTGCGGAGTGCTTCGTCAACGGCCATGAGCAGGCTGGGCGGCAGGTTCAAGTTTGGCCGAGACCGAACTCTCGACAGTGTCAAAGACTTGGTAGAGCTGGCATCATCTGGAAGTTTGCGGTCACCCAGGACGGAGAGCCACTCATTAATCTTGGTGGTTGCTTGCGTAAGTTGGGCATTTGTTGCGAACGGTGAAGGATCAACCTTTGCCGCGAGGTATCTCTTCTGCGCTGCGGCGACAGGGATTTTCTTGTCAAGTTTCTTGGTGATTTTAATAAAGCCACGACGGTTGACTTCGCCATACCACTGAAGTTTACGTAGCTGTCCACGAAGCTCAAGCAAAGCAGTGACGAGGTCTCCAATATCTTCGGCGTCGAGGACCTGTCTGGCAGCCAAGGTATTTCCAAAGCGATCCTCCAATATCTTGAGCCGGCGCGTAAAGTCCGACAGCTTTTTGTTATAGAAATGGTCTACATCCTCGAGCGTTCTATCGAGGGAGTAGAAAAAACCTAGGGGCAAGGCAAACACCACGGTTAGATTGGGTATATCCAAGCGGAGAAAAATGAAACAAAATCAAATCGAGCACAAAGACAGAGCAATTGATTGACGAAGGTACTTACCAACAAGGTCGACATCGGTCTCTGTCTTCTGGCTCTCAACGGCGGATTTGATGAGCTGCTTCAGAGCCTTGTAGTTGATATACGAAGAGCTCCACTCGGGGACGACGTTTCGCGGGAGATTGCGACCGAACTTCATCTTGAATAGAACCGACCGCAGACCGGTTCCCGCGGTAGATGAGAGAAAGTCGAAATCCTCGTCGAACAAGCAAGCAAGCAAGCAAGCCTCTTAGGGCTAGGATAGAGATGATGACTCTGCGGAAGGAAAGCGGGGCCCAAACGATACCCACACAGAGCCAGCTGGATGGAGAGCGAGAAAGAAAATCACAAAACGACAGCAACAGAGGAAAGGGAAACGGAGGCACCAGGGACAAGTGCGAGTTGAAGGTCCATCTGAGCTAAACGACCTGCACTTTTTCTCTCTGGTGAAAGCCGGGGGAGAGCAGAGACTTTTCTTTTTTCTTTTTGGGCGAGGTGGACACGATTTGCGGGCCTCGGGAGGAGCTTGTCGACTAGCTAGCTATCGATCAGTCAATCTGGACCAAGCATCGCAATCACGTGTGGAGCAGCATTTTGCAGGGGTTAAACGAGAGAGTTCCAGGCTCGTTGTGGACTTCGTATGGGCGGTCGAGCTTACCAAATGGCGGATGTGAGTGGTGCCAGTTGGTAACCAAATAGACAGGTCCGTTACGCCATAGCTGTGAATTCATGAACCGGAAGGCCGGGCATCCAATGGTCGACGAGGAGACCCTCTCGAGGAGCTGTGGGCTCAAACGACTCGCTGGTCAGTGACGCTCGGTGGAGTTGTCAGAGCGATAAATCATGTCTTAAGACTTTGCGATGCGGAGCTGATCGTTGGATGGCGAAGCTTCGGGGCAAGTGCCAATTGGCGGCCCGTTAGCAGGACATCAAGGCGGTGAGCGCTTTTTGCCCGGTAAATAAAACAATGCTCCATTTGCACATACATGATCATAATATCATTAATTAGTTAGCTAGTTCATTCATGATTCCATGAACTCATTGACTGTTTTGTCGTAAAAAGTGGCTCGAAAATATATAAGGTTACAAAAGCGGCTTCATTTCAGTCATGTAAAATCGAGTCCCCGTGGTAACAAAAACCCCCCAAAACGCCCTTGTCCTCGCCGTCATAGATCTAAAAGAATAAGAAAAAGAAGAAAAAGCAAAGGAAAAAAAAAAAAGAAAAAAAAAGGACAGGAAGTCGGCAATTAGATGGATGAGCAGAGTCGATTACCGAAGATCTGGAAAAGTTGCATGTATCAGACGAAGTCTAGGCTGCGCTTTGCTCCACTAACGGCTTCAGTGCCTCCACCCCGGCTTGCAAGATAGCCGGGTTAGAAGAACGTTTGAGACAGCTTTTGAGAATGTCAATGCCGTCTCCCTGTTTGACAGCGTTGCGAGCACGGGTACCCATGTCACCGGAAGCGATGCAAGTCAGGTTGCGAATGGAGACTATTCCTCGATGGACAAGGTCGTCGTTGCTCTCTTGGCAGAGTCCGAGCAAGAGATTGACACCGCGTGGTCGGTCCAACACCGCAGCAATTGCAGCATTGTATTCTGTTAGCATCGCTAGAGCCCCTCCGGCTGCTCTTCGTGTAGCAACATCGTCGACGTCTGTTAGAGCAAGAAGCAGATGTAAGCGTTGGCCGGCACGTTTTGACCCATCTGCAAATTTCACAATGCCTGCTTCGCACGTCATCAAGTTACAGACTAGCTCACACGCAGCGCGTTGAATGAATGTGTTGTTTGACAATAGTAGATCTTCAAGAACATCCCATGCTTGCCGTACAATAGCTTCGGCTGCTGTACTATCCGGAGATGAAGCAAGATTTGTAAGGGCCAGCAGACATTCGAACACAGGGAGGAGATCCCGTGGTTGTTCTGCAGCGAATGGAACTGTTGGAGGACTGAGAAGTGCAACCAAAGGCCGGATGGCAGACGTAATCTGTGGGAACCCAGAAAAAGGAAAGACGTGGGATGGATTAACAGAAATGAGAATGCGAGCTAGGGCAAGCGACGCATTGTGTGTGGTTTCGTTGAACGTAGGGGTAGGGCTACCGTTCTTGGGACCCAAAATGGATAGTAATAGCTTGACTGCTCCTTGTTGGGCGAGTTTGCCCCTTGACTTGGCATTCTTTGACAAAGACAGAACAATTTTGCTCGTGAGATCATGAATTGACTTCAAACTTGCTTTACCGCAGTCCACCAGGAGGGGCATGATATTGGCTTCAATAAGTGCTGCACAGCGTCCCGTCACATGCTGGTCATCTTCCAGTTCATTGGGCGTCGAAGGGTTCTTGGATGCTTCAGCATACGCTTTCAACTCCGACATCTTCTTCTGTTCTTCCGACAAATTCGGCAAGTATCTCGTAATGTTGGCAATTATCATGAGTCCTCCATATAATAGAGTGGTATCTTCCAAATTCGAAGTCAGAACCTGAAAAAGACCCTTTAGAAAAACCGGATCGTACGCCAGCTGTTCTTTAACATCGGGCTTGACTGAGGAAAACGCCAACCCTTCTATAGGATTGTGAACATTGGTGACTTTGTGGTCTGACATTTGTCCCTTGAAACGATTAACCAGCTCCTGGACACTAGACTCATTGTCCTCGTGCGTTTTGGCAGCGGATTCGGAGCTTCCTTGCTTCTCGGATGTCCTCACTTTTGCTAGGACAACAGCGGCTAGCTCGGAGCTCGCATCGGTACCATTAGAGAGAATATGGGATAGCCAGTCACCACATTCCTTGCTTATTGCTTCGCGGCAAGCTCGGTCCAGACATGCGGCATTAAACAGTTCCAAAAGAGCCAGTTCGACTTTGGAAGACTTTGCCTCACGATGGAGGAGAGGCACAATGGACTGTAGGAAGCCTTCCGTCAAGAGAAGAGACGAGGTGAGTGATGGGATGATTGGGAAAACCGCGGCAGCAGCAGAAAAGGCGACAATTAAATCGTCGTTTCGGGCTTTTGCAACCTTGGCTGTAATCAGCTGTGAGAAGAGTTTTTGTCCAACTTCTTTGGATGCTTCAAGGTATTTAGCCGTAGCTAGAGTCGCTTGACTTCGGACGTCAAGAGGGAGCCTGTAATCCAGTGATGCTAAAATCACGTCGAAGCCTTCATCGTCTATCAGATGTTGCAGTTTCGCTGCGTCGACGGCTAAAAGTCTAGTTATCCCCTTAAGAGAGCGGCCGTCCTGGTCGTGGCCTGACTCCATCAATTTTGCGATAAAGAGTTGGAACAGCTCACTCTCACAGTGCGATCGAACAGCTTCTGACGGCCATAGGGTTGGGTCGAGCACAACGGTATCCAGACAAACCACTGCATTGTCACCTCTATCGTAAATCTCGTCGAAAAAAGTGGTAACGGAAACCTGGAGGCGTGAAGCAAAGAAGCGCCGCACGCTGACAGTGTGTCTAACCAAGCCAGAGATGATTTCATCCTGAATGGGGGAGAGTGACTCGGCGTTCTTAGCTAGAATGAGGTTAAGGCATTCTAACGAGACGTCTTCAGGAGGTTTGGATCCATCCGCGTGCAGGAAACGAGCAGCATCCTTTCCGGCGTCTTCATGCTTTCCAGTCGCGTATTTTTGACATAAATGTAAGAGAGGATGGCCAGTTTCTTCCTCGCCGCGAATTTTGAGAAAGGCCGCTTTTACTTCGGGATTCTCAGGTGCAAGGGAGAGGGCTTCACGGAGGTTTCTCGATGCGGCCTGGGGAAGGCAGAAACAACAGGCGTTAGTCAAACATCATTGGGATGGATAATATTAGTGCTATTCAGCATCCGGTATACGCACCTCTTTGTGGCCGGCATCGAGCAACTCGACAGCTTCACGGCATAGTTTGACGGCGCGGTCTTGGACGTTGGGGCCCACCATTTCAACCACGACCGCCGAGCCGCAAGACAATATTTTTTTTCTTTTGTTTTGGGGGGGGGTTTCCCTTTGCTAGTTAGCTATGACAGCAGCGAAGTGTGAGATTGAAAATAGAGGTAGGATGAGGAGCTGAATTGGACACAGAAGTCGGCGTCGGAAGGCGCGGGCGAAAAGGCAAGTGGGTTGGCTGTGTCTGATCTAGTTACGCCGTCGCATTCATAGCAGCAGCAGTAACTAGTAAGCAAGTGGATTTGCATATGCAGGCATCAACGACATAGTGCATATTGGGGCGATCCTGTCAGATGCGAGTGATTCCCGGTACGTAAAGTGGAATGGCTGTTCTTTTCTCCCAGGAGAGAAGCAGCAAAAGAAATATTCTAGTCCGGTTGGGATAATTACTAATGTACGGGATGGTACGCCAATACCGGGGGCTGCCCAATGGCAGGGCGGGCTGAAAATTACGGGTGTACGGCGCAGCGGAGGGCGGCATACTAGCGGTAATTATGTCGTTATCTGCAGCTGCCCCTCCTTTATCGGACGGTCGGACGCCGAAGCTTCTTTCTTTCCTCTTCTGCATGTGAATGCACAATTTCAATATATTTATGACCGGAAGGCATCGTCTGTAGCACTCGTCCTTCTGTTACATACCACCAGAGAGCGAATCTGAGCGAGCGTCTGGGACACGTTCCGTGCTTGGCAGTGCCACCAAGGGAAAGAGCAAAGCTATCCGAATTAGGAAGGCTTGGCGCGTGAGTCAGCATGTCACATGATCACGCGGCTGGGGCGGTCTGCTTGCTGCACGCCGTCCGTTCTTGCTTCAACTTCAACTCGCGCACTAACTGCAGATCGTCGTTCAGTGCTCTCTCAGGCTTTGCTCACTGCTAGACAGTGCTGGTTCAACTGAACCTCCCTTTTCTGTCCATGATGCGCCCTACTCTCCTCACGCTCTGACGATGAACGCCGTAGATGCCTCGGAGCATTATGAAAATGTTGCCAGTGGTGAGTCGAGTGCTTTTGTCTCGGCGAGCGTGATGACTAAGTACTTTTGTTTTTTATTTTTGTGAATACAGAACCAGCCCCATCGCTCCTTGCAATCGTTCTCGACATAAATCCTCATGCATGGGCATTGCTTGAGGAACAGCTGCCCTTTTCCAAGGCCCTAGCCAATCTTCTGGTGTTTATCAACGCGCATCTGGCATGCAACTACACAAATGAGGTTGCGGTGATAGCGTCCCATAGCCAGCGTGCGGCTTGGCTCTATCCTTCGCACAACCAGCAGAAGCCCTCGCCCAATCTGTTGGATGCTGATGGGGACGTTGAAATGAATGGCCATGCTCCCCGGTCTTCGAATAATAACAACATGTACCGCCCCTTTGGAATTGTCGAGGAACAAGTCACCGAGAATGTGAGAGAGCTTCTGGCATCTACGGACGCAGCTGATGTGAGCGCCACATCGACCATGATGGCTGGGGCCTTGACCTTGGCACTTAGCCACATCAACCGCCGGACTATGACATGGGCGGAAACACACGGCAACAGCAACATCGATACGTCCAACGCGCCTACAGGGTCATCGACAACGAGCGGTAGTGTCAGCCTGGGACTCCAGAGCCGGATTTTGATTGTTTCCGTCAGCAGCTCCACGGACTCGGCGCACCAATATATTCCCATTATGAACAGTATTTTTGCATGCCAGCGTCTGCATATTCCTATCGACGTCTGCAAACTGAGCGGTGATGCTGTGTTCTTGCAGCAAGCGTCGGATGCGACGCGAGGAGTCTACATGTCTCTAAAGGAACCTCGAGGACTGCTGCAGTACCTCATGATGGCGTTCCTTCCCGATCAGCGGTCTCGCAAGCACCTCATTTTGCCGTCCCGAGTCGACGTTGATTTCCGGGCGGCTTGCTTCTGTCATCGGCGCGTGGTCAACATCGGGTGGGTGTGCTCGATCTGCCTCAGCATATTCTGCGAGCCGCCAGAGAATGGCGACTGCCTGACATGTGGCACACACTTGGAGATCGGGGAATACGAGTTAAGGCCGGCAGTGCTGGCAAAGAAAAGAAAGAAAAGGAAAACACGCTTGAACGGGTCCGCGACACCGACGCCGACGCCGACGCCGACAGCCTAGACAGCTAGTTCCAGTAGAACGAAATAAAAAGCAATGATCGTCTGATAGCCAGTCAGTTGGACATGTCCTGTCTACGCCTAGGGTGGGGGTTCGCCCAATCATGTGTATGCATGCGCAGCTCAGCTCTCTACTCGACACGTATCTCTGCGTCGCCTCAGAAATAACATAAATAGCGGGGTATCCGCCTCTCTTCCCCTCACCAAGACATCAACCTCTCACCCATCAACCACAACGAGACAAACATAATGTACGTTTGTGTCGCCACCAGCTGCGATCATCTACTAACAATGTTTATAGCGAATAAAAACCTTACCTCACTTCGTACCATCAATATGGCCCACGTTTCGTGCCCCAAGTGCGGCACTGCCATTGCAGGCGAGACCAAGAGCTGCGGATCATGCGGCGCTGTATGTTCCTCTTTCTGTTTATATTTGGCCATCTAGAGCTCATACTAATATGCTCGTTGGTAGACTTGCCCAGTCTAGATGGCGAGTGCACCCGAGAACAGGGAAAGGGAGGAATAGGGTCGATATGCCCTTATGAGGCTGCTGTACACACGTCCTAGTTGATTTCTTTCAGGTCGCCGAGCTTTAGGCATGAATTGATCAATAAGCAATGAATTTATTCTATGCCCTTCTATGAATGATAACAGTGCCACCAAGTACTCCAAAAAAAGAAGAAAACAAACGCCTTGAAAACAAAACACTCAACTAGACAATGAACTACTAGATCATATCCCGCGGCATCTCCTGTGGTAATGACGGCCTTCTATCGACCGACGCTGTGCTATCCGACCCCATCCTGGATTTGTGCCCTCGCTCGTCGTCGTCGCAGTGCTGCAGGATATCTACGACATCTGATCCGTGCAGAGAGCTGCGCTCGTATCTGGTATTATCATGGTTGTGGCTATGGCCATGATGTCTATGAAGGTCGTAGGGAGATATTCCTCGATGGAAAATATGATGATGCCGGTGATGAGACGGGGGATGGTGCACAGTCATCGCCCGCCTCATATTCTGCGCTGGCGTAGCAGTTTCGCCATGGTCACGGTCGTCCCTATCATTATCACGGTCATCTTTACCATCCTGCCTCGAAAACCGATTGTTGAGTATAGCCGAATGCCGCTGAGGCAACGCCGTGCTGTTCGCAGGCAGCGGCTCGTTGTTGGACAGCAGCACAACTTCAATTGGATTGTCGTGCACGATGGGCACTTTGCGCCATTTGTAGATCATGTGCAGTATAGGCACGGACAGGCCGTGGACGATGACGGAGAAGAACACCAGCCAGTATACCACCGGTATCATGGCGCTGGTCAGAGTGTTGATCTCTGCATCGCTGTCTCCCGGGGCCGGGAAGAGTCGTCTTGCGTATTCAACCGAGCATATGGCGCCGATTCCTAGACGGCCGGTTCGTCAATACGAGCGCCTGCAGCACAACAACAGCAAAGAAGCGGGGAGGGGGGAACATACCAATCGGACCAAAATACCCCATAAACAACGCCTCCTTCCAGTCCCGACACACCTTCGACATCAGCCGATACGAGACCAGAAGAGCCGGGATGCGTCGAAACACCAGCACAAGAAACGCCAGCCCCAGCAGCCGTCCGGGCGTGAGTCCGTGGACGGCAATTCTCTGCGGATTGGTGAGCAAGTCCCACGGCATAATCAAGCCGATGAAGATGAAGGCGGCAAAGTTGAGGAATCGCTCGAGGATGTTGTTGAACGAGTCGTGGCGCAGATGCACTTCGGCCAGGAAGCGTCCGTCCCAGTTCAGGGCATTGCCCGCTGCGAAGCAGGCGAGGGTTTCGTCGGCGCCGAAGCAGCCACAGGTGCCGACGATGAACATCTGTGGGAGTTAGATATGTTTGTCTGGATGATGTGGCAAGGATGGGTTACTCACCCCCATGGCCAGCGGAATCAGGAGATAGCTCTCGTTGTCGACCCATTTTCTGTTCAAACGGTCAGTCAAGTCCACTTATCTTCCTTCCATGGCATAAAACACAAGCAGAGAGACAAACCAACCTTTTAAGCGCCCAATTCAGCACAACACGACACAGCGTGCCCACAATGGCCCCATACGCAAACCCCAGCAGCACCATGAACAGCACACCCTCAATAGCCCAGTGTTTCAGCGCCGTATCCAGACCGCCGTCGCCATACCTGCTCTGCTCCTCCGCGCCCAGTTGATCCGGTATACCTTCAGCATGGTCCATCTCGTCCAGCGAAATGGCATTCGCTCTGGTCCCATCATACCGCAGCAGCGCAACCGCGAACAGGAGAAAGGGAAACCCGAAGCCATCATTTCCACCGGCCTCGGACGAGATGAATTCGCGCAGTGGTCGGCGTACATAGTTCTCGGCAAAGGGGCCTTTGGCGATGGCCTGCGAGAGCACGGGGTCGGTGCAGGTGACGCATGATCCGATCACTAATGAGGATACCTGGATGTCTTTAGCCAGGTTTTCTTTCCTTTGGGAAGTGAAAAAAAAGAACGCACCCATGAAACCTTGGGTACAACCAGCTTAATGCATGCCGTCGTGCAGAGCCACATGATAGTCATGACGGGGAGAAGACAGATGGTCATCTCAGCCGCGCGTTTTCGCTGATATTGCTTGGGCAGTTCATATCCGACTTTGATGAGTTGGATTGCGATGACGACTCGTGCCATGTTCTACCATGTATATGTCGTCTAATCAGTTTTGTTTCTACCCACTAGTCACCTAGGTAGAATAGGACGTACATATGCGATTTCGTGGGTGTCGTGAAACACCCCGTTATGGTCCCAGTCAGATACATTGATCAGATTAGCGGCGACGGGGCTGACGATGGTTCCCAGCACTAGGGCTGGCACTTTTGGCAAAGAGGTAGGAAGGTTAGTTTTGAAGGCCTGGTCTGGATAATCCTCGTGTCAGAACGCTTACAGGCTTCCCCCAGGAACCACGCTTGCTGCAATCGGGCTGAAAAGTACCCATAAGCGAGTATGAAGATACCTTTTTACCTCGTCAGCTAGAAAAATCCACAGCGTTGATCAGTTATTCTAAGGGATCTCGCACCAAAAACCGATAGAGACACATTCAAATTGGTAACGTCGAGTATCGGCTTCAACATGTTTGGTCCGCGCAGTCACGCTTGACAGGAATTGAAAAGAATATCATTGAGATGATTCGATAAACGAAGTGAAAAGCAGTGTAGACAGCATATTCCAATGATAATTACAGGTCGAATATGCAATTGAAGATGGACAGTGGAGGCAACTCTGTAGAGGTATGTCAGCAATCCATCTCCATCTGACACAAGTGCAGAAGACAGGCATGTCTAAGCCCCGGCCAGCAGTCTCATGGCCGTTTCAGCGAACAAGACAAGCTAAGCTTTTCGTTCCTTTCTGCCCTTTGGGAGGGAGGAGGAAAACATGCCAGCCGGGCGGAATGGGCGAAGCAAGGAGTTTATCAACTGATAAGTTGTATATATACCACAATCTACGTACGCACGTACGTAGGTGGAATAGCTGATGTACGTAGTGCTGTACCAGGTAGGAAATTGTATGTCGTTCTTTGGTGGGTCAAGCGGCGTGCCTTGCAGGAGCTGGCGAAGCTCAGATTTCCTGTTTGGGGGCTTGAATGAAGTATGTATCGGGATTGTGCATGTGAGATCATATCCTGCCTAGATATGTGTACTATCTCGGAGCGCACTATTGGATTCCTGGAGTATACGGAGTATTCTGTACAACGTAGGTAGATAAGAGCTCTCGTGGTCGCATGCGTATCTACTGTCTATGTGAGTTAGGGCTTTACCATTCAGACCTGCCCGTCTTAGAAAGTAGCGTTGATATCGTTACTATCTGCGTTTATTGAAGTTTGCTTTTTGTTTTTTGGGAGTCAATCTTATTATTACTATTAGGTTTGTTGCCAATTAACATGGTTTAAATAACTTGACTTCCAATTATTAGTACCTACCTAGTCGTCGTAATTATTATTATTAGGCCGCTGTACTCAGGAGTTCGAGCATATGAAAGAATCAATGCATTCCACAAGTCAATGCGTATCATTTTATACCTTAAAGTTCGTATACTTATGATGGCTAGCAATATTGTTGTCTGGATAAAGCTTTCATCCTTCCAAGGTTCCTCTAGAACAGCCAAGCCGGTGGAATATGCCATTATACAACGTCTGCTATACCTAGATAGTTGACATTTTATTAATCTTTAGAACAACAAAGCTAAATTCAAGAAGTTGAACTCTATAATGAAGATCTCATCTAAAGTAAAGCACACAAAATAACTATAAGCTTGCCAGGTGCACCGAATGTTTGTGCCAGCTCGAACACAATAGTAGTTTCGACAGTCTTAGTGTCATCTATCAGTTGGAAGAAAATGCCACTGCTTCTGTCGTCATAAGATAAAGCCAATCTTTATTCAAGACAGCAGCAAAGTAGCATGCATGACTCCAGTATGCGCGTTATATAGTCGAAGCCGGCTGTCAAAACAAACCATGCTACCAACGCGGCCACAAGAATGTAAACATAGTAAAAAACTGGATTCATGTCATTCCCTGCGACTCTGTCGTGGAAAAGGCGCGGATGATTTGAGAGCCAAAGGATGGCGTACACCGCGCAAATCGCTGCAGCACCTAGGTCAAGCCATGTTGTGTAGCTGTAGATGCCCAAGAAGGAGAGTCCATAGGACGTCATGGGATCCTATTTACCAGCTCTACACCGGGGGAAGCCTTCCGGGCAAAAGAAACGCTGCCCTAGTTGCGATTGAAATACCTACAGTACCTTATCATATTCAGACAGCCGCACTAGGCGCTTAGCAGCCTTCAGCTTGAATGATTGCCTCACACCGTCTTTTCATACTATCGATCAATTCACCTGACTCCCAGGCTTCTCGTATAGCTCTCAAAAGCCGCCCGAGGCCTCATTTCCAAGTGCTGCTGAGCGTTTAAGCGCTGGTTAGTGTATCGATCCAATATATACCTAGGTAAGCCTAGCAATTTTCAGCTGGGATAAGATCCGGACGACCAATTGGATCCCCTAAGACTTGTATCAAGCCTCGACGCTCAGATGCCCAAAAAAATAAGGCTTGAATAATTTGTCTTCATGACAGGTCCCAATATTTCATTGACCCCACGCTTGAGAGTCATTGATGTGGACTTCCTTTACCCTGTCTAACCGTAGAACAAGAGTTTGTTTGCCTGGAAGGCTTCCTGCACCCGGGGCTATAACTACTAGCAAACAAATCAGTTCATTGTCTCTATACTAGATGTAAACTATGTGTTTTAACCACACACTAGAACAGGATTCCTATGCCCGGAAGGCTTCCTACATCCGGGTGGGACTATTAGTATATAATTATACACCGGGACAGGATCTCATTTGCCTGGAACCCTGCAGCTACCTAGGTGGGTGGCACTGGACATTAACCAAAATGACACCGCTCATGACTTCTTGGAGCAAGTATTCGAAAAGGTGCTTGAATTAGATGACATGTCCTACTCTGATCCTTCAGACGGATTCTCCTTGGGTGGACTTGTCGTGGTATCCAGTGATCTCCAACCGCACTGCCCTTGGTACGCTGGTGGCCGCCAAACTGAAGTTAGGGCTCCCAAACAGACATTGCCAACTCTCTATGTATCACCAGCCGGCAGAGTACGATTTAGCTTCAATAGCGAATGGCACGCCCCCTCTGAAATGCATGTCATGACAGATCTCTTCAAGAGTGCATTGGTAAGCCTTGCATCGGGAGCATTGCGCGTCGGAGAATGCCTTGGAAGCATGCTTCCCAATTCTCAAAAAAAACGCGCATTCTCAATTGGGGAAATTGCTTCTCAACCCAAACAGCGTTTGAAAGCATAGAGGACGACATCATGACATTATTCCAGAAACAAGCCCTAGATAGAGGTGATGAAGTAGCTTTACAACTTTCTGACCAGAAAATCAGTTATAATAGCGTGAAAGAGATGGTCCGTCTCGTAGGACAACGACTTCGGGAATTGCTGGAGCCTATGAGCGTTGTTCTGATCTATGCAGATGGCTCTATCAACTGGGTCATTGCTATGTTTGCGGTTCTCTGGGCAAATTTAAGGGGTTGGCTTGTCTCATCAGCTTCGATTCGCATCATTACGCACTAGTTAAGGCTCGAGCATTTTTAGTTCCGCAAGAAGATACCGGTACCTTGACCCCTGATGGTTGCAAGTTGAAGTTATGCGTCGAAACAATTCTGCGAGAGGCTCAGGGGAGACAACAGAATGGCCCGGACCCGGCTATAAGGCAGCCCAAACCTCTGTCGGCAGCCTATATATGCTTTCCATCTGGCTCGACCGGGAAACCAAAGGCTATACAATGCACCCATTCAGGTGTCGTTAGTGTCCTTAGAGACCCTGTTGCTCGTCTACACGTTGGGCTAGGCGTCCGCGTAGCTCAAATGCTCGCGCCCGCTTTCGATGGTGCTCTACAAGAGGTGTTTTCCACTCTCTGCTATGGCGGCACGTTAATTCTGAAAACCCCTACGGAGCCTTTTGAGCATTTGCGAGTGGCAGACTCAGTAGACATGACTCCCTCGCTTGCAGCAGAATTGAACCCAGAGGACTATCCCAATCTCAAGTATATATACCTATCCGCTGAAGTTCTGCCACAACACACTGCAGACAGGTGGCCAGCCGGACAGGCCAGCGTGTACAACATGTGCGGCCCAACGGAATGCCACATGGTGTCTTCTGCTCAGAAACTCAAGCCCGGACAATTTGTCACCATTGGGACACCGTTCGAGTCAGCGCGTGTCTACATACTCGATAGGCAGGGGGCATTATCACCTCTCCTCATCGCCGGCGAAATTCACATTGCGGGAGTGCAAGTGTCCCCGGGCTATATCGGTCTTGACGAAGAAACAAAGCAGCGATTCATTCCGAATACGATTTGGCCCACTGACGGCGGACGCATGTACAGAACTATGGATTGGAGCTACTGGACACTTGATGGTCAAGTGGCATTTATAGGCCGCATGGACAGACAGGTAAAGCTTGCTGGGTTTCGCGTTGATCTCAACGACGTACAAGCAAGACTAGAGAAGGCCATTTCGCCAAAGGTTCGCGTTTGCTGTTGTCGTGGCTGGGGATGCTTTAGCTTGCGCAATATCGGATGGGCACAATTTGAGCGAAGACCAAGTCAAAGCAGTAGCAGAAACTGTGCTACTGCCACAGAGTGTCCCGAAACTATTTCTCGAAGCGATGCCGGTAAACCCATTTGGTAAGATAGACTACCGTGCTATTACAAAGCTACTGAAATAGTTGGTATTTAGCCAGCTGCATAATTGAACTTAGCTTTTGATAATAGACAATAAAAAAGGCACACTCGTACAGAAAGCTCTCGAGTGTGGCCCAAAATGGCTTGATGATGCATATTGACTTACTAGTGCATACATGTGCATAACAGCATGCTTTTTCAGATTAAGTTACTCCACATGGCGCCGGCCCGTCATTTAGTGGGGGTGTGGGACTCTCATTGTCATATGTATTTTTCGCATCATCATTTTGTAAGGTAATTAATTAATCCTAAGCACTGTAACATGCATAATTTGTAGATACTCTATAACGTGATTCGGAAACACTCGTAAACAATGAGAGAAGAAGAGCCTCTCTTCCGAATATACTTCTTACTTGACAAACGAACACCCATTGAATCCTTTCTGAAAGAACGATTCGTCTGAGGACCTCCTGAAATCCCGGAAGATGGTGAATGAAAACGAACCTAGATAATGCTCTCGTTCACAATCTCATCCAGACCCGCCACGCAGAGGACTCGCTAGATGTCGAAGCTTCGAACCTGTCATCCAAATGAAACCAGCTTCAGAGGGAAATTATACTTTTAGACGGACCAAATCCGATGAAGAGGGTTGTTGTCGTTGTGTGTCTACTGGTTAGGTGCCTAGGTACTATTCTTATCCACTGTAAGTGCTTTCGAAAGAAAAATTGGCATTAATTTGTGTATGTTGGTTTCTCTGCAGAGGCAAGGCCAACGCGCAAGATCTGACGCAAGACCGATAAGCCGCGACACCGCACTCGAGTTTCGCAGAGTAGTGCTAGAAGCCGGCGGCAGTAGCAATGGCGCTGGATGCTAAAGGACTTAACTGTCGGCGTTGCCTGTGCGTTACTAGGAAGTGGGAATTGACGAGTGATGATTTCTCAACTATCGGAAGCGGCAGTCATGATTGGAAACCTGGACAATTGCCCACACCAAGAAACGATGAAGTAGCTGTATATGACCATACCATAGCTTCAAAATCCAGCATCGACCTCGCACACCCCCAAGACAAACCGTGTCTGCAGATCGTTATTTACGTGGAATGTGCATCACCGACAACGCAGAATGCAGGGAAGCTTCGGCATGTTCAATAAACAGGGCAGTGACATAGCGGTTCCATTAGGACTAGAAAACATTTCCGTATCAAGTGTATTCAGACGATGCATTCAACCAAGTAACTATAAGGTATAAAAAATAAAGTAGAGAAAACAAAGCAGAAGTATCGTTGAGGCTAGCTAATCAAGCAGTCTTCTTCCAGGAGGACCACACTCCGATCAATGAACTGACGGTTCCAGCAATACCGACCAGACCGTCGTCGAGCTTGACGTATCCCAGAGTCGACACAGGGATGGTCAGATCGCAGAGGTCAGACACGAGCTGGATGCGCGCCGCGACACGCTCACTGAGAACAGTTAGCCTTCACATTTTCGACGCATGTAAATATATCTCTCTCAGACTCACCGCTCAATCTTTTTAGCCTCCACAACGCCCTCCCCCTCCTTCCTATCAATCCCCTTCTCCCTCTCCTGCAGCCGATACAGCGTATACACCCCAGCAGCCACACTGCAGACCAGGCCCGACAGCCACGCCCGCGTAGAATACTCCTGCAGCTTCTTCGCGCTCTCAAACTTCTGGAACCCCAACGTATCCACCAACGTAATCGAATCCAGCGTCAAGTAACCCGCATAACCCAGCTGGCGGCCGACAGTCAGATTCTTCAATACGGGGTCCGCAGAGGCACTCTTGTTGTCGTATGCGACCGAGGCGGCTTTGATATGCTCGGCGAACTTGCCAGCGCGCAGGATTTTGCGCGTCAGGCTAAAGTGTTTCTTGAGGAGGTCCCACGGCGCGATGGCGGATTGCGGCTTGTTGGTGCGGAAGAGGTACCAGGCGTAGAAACGAGCGAAGTATTGAATTGTTCGGAGGACTTTGTCGCGGCCGACTGTTTTTTTTTTTTTCATTTTTTTTTTACTCATATTAGACACATGCTGCTGATAATCACGAGATGACTTGTAGGTAGAGTACCTGTGGTTGCGACGAAGCGGAGATAATGAGCCACCGAGGGGTGGTAGACGAGAGCGTCCGCGACCATGGCGAGGCAGTCCTAGATATTTGTGTACAGCGTATATGGAAGCAGCCAATTCAGTCGTCGATGCGATTATTTGTTATTTATGGCAGAGGCAACAATGCATGGATGGCAGGAAGAGAGAGTCGGAGCATCTGTCGGTGGTCTGACGTCGTTTTCTTTGGCCGAGGAGCGTCTGAGCCGAGGTTGATCCGACGCGGGAGATGATTGCGCAGAGTTACCGATGCATGCGCATACGTTAAAATATATATTCATGGTTTATTATTTGCTACTTCATATCCATTCAGAGATGTATTCTTACTATGTAAGTATAGTAGTATAGCTATATCTCTATACTATCTTGCCAAGTCGATACGATACGTTACTACACACTACGTCTCCCCAACACCTCGTCGTCTACTCGGATGCAGACTCAGAGACCTGCTGCTGTGCAGTACGAGTACCCATTGTCGTCGTGTCGAAGCCGTTCGCCTCGAGGTATTCACGGAAACGCAGATCTTCCAGGGCAATCGTGTCCTATATTGAACGAAAGGGCGAAGTCTTTTAGTCAAACGACTCTGGTGAACGGAAGGAGAAACAACGCGTACCTGTCCAATGTTTGGAACGAAAACCCAGCAAAGAACCGCAGTGAAAATGCAAAGGGCACTGGAGATGATGAAAGGATCCTGTCCAGCGCGGGTTGGATTGGGCGCGTTCTTTTGCGCAATAGGCAGCACATAGGTGCCGACGAAAGCGCCAATCTTGCCCATGGCAGCGGCGATACCGTAGTATTGACCACGGATCGCCGTTGCGCAGCTCTTGGATGCAACAAGACCGATGTTGTCGCCTGGGCCAAGCTCGCCGAGGGCAGAGAAGATACTACAAAAGCAACGCATGGTGATTAGTCGTCTGACCCCCTAGGCTGGTGGGACACCAAGACTTACCCGAAGACAACGACGAACGCAGCGACATATTCCGGAGTGGCGAGTTGTTTGTATGCACCCACCATGATGAATCCAACGACACCCTGCAAGAACACGCCCCAGGCGAGGGTCTGCTTGGGACCGAAGATATCACTCAAGAATGCACCGGCGAAGGAGCCCGGGAGATAGAAGGTGTAGGTGAGAATGGACCATGCAAAGCTCTGCCACAGAGGGGCCGAGTCGCCAATGATGATGGCAAGCCACTTGGACGAGAAGATGCCGAAGGAGAAACTGGAGAAATCGTAGATGAACCAGATCGCGCTGACGACGAGCTGTGGGGCGTTAGTATATCTTCTGGGGCAGTTACAGCAGGAAAGGAACGAACCAAGCGCTTCCAGTAGAACCTATACCACGTTAGTATAATGATCTCTACATGTTTGAGGAGGAAGTGAACGTACTTCAGGATCAGCCAGTAGGGGTATTTGTGCATGCGCTCCCGGTTGAACTCCTCCGGCTCATTCAGCTTGTACCGGAGGTAAAGCAAACTCAGCGGAGGAATGACGCCGATGCCGAGACAGATGCGCCAGGCCGCACGCAGATGGCGTTCCGAAGTGGCCACAACCACGATGGTGGCCACGATGGCGGAGACGACGTAGCCAGCATCGATCATGAAATCGGTGAAGAAGATGAACCAACGGTTGCGATGACCCGACTTCAACTCGCCAGTGCTCTCGGCGGCGGCCACGGAGCCGGCCGGGTATTCACCACCCAGGCCAATACCCAGGAAGAAACGGTAGGCCGTCAGGGCATCGAACAGGCCGACCTGACTGTCTCCGGCGCCGTAGGAGCCGGCACACAGGGCACCGAAGACGATGAGAATGCACGTCGCGATGAAGAGCGACCACTTGCGCGACCAGTAGTCACTGGTGACGCCAAAGATCAATTGGCCCAGGACGGTTCCGACAAAGGCAATGGAGGTGACATTCTGACTGGCGGTAGAGTTGTTGTATGTTTCCGGGTAGATATCACTGAGCATGGTGTTGACGGACCCGATGATCTGCGCTTGTCAGATCGATCATTCTACGTATTTACTTATTTATGCGCATGCAAAGACAAACAAATGAACAACCAAATAGTTAGAGAGGGGAGAAAGGGGGGGG